>NW_026892859.1:355000-357205 GCF_033815535.1 Pezoporus flaviventris | reverse complement strand
CATCCTGCAGTTCCTCCCACCTCCCCTCAACCCTCCATCCATCCACATCATCCACTCCATCCATCCATCATCCCCATCCCATCCATCCATCCTCCATCCATCCATCCATCCGTCCATCCATCATCCGTCCATCCCTCCATCCATCCATCATCCATCCATCATCCATCATCCATCCATCATCCATCCATACACCATCCATCATCCATCATCCATCCATCATCCATCCATCCATCCATCATCCATCCATCATCCATCCACCCATCCACCATCCATCATCCATCCATCTCATCCATCCATCCACCATCCATCCACCATCCATCCATCATCCATCCATCATCATCCATCCATCCATCATCCATCCATCATCCATCCATCCATCCATCCATCCATCCATCCATCCATCCATCCATCATCCATCCATCCCATCATCCATCCGTCATCCATCCATCCATCATGCATCCATCCATCCATCCATCCGTAATCCATCCATCCATCCATCCATCATATCCATCCGTCATCCATCCATCCATCATCCATCCATCCATCATCCATCCATCCATCCATCCATCCATCCATCCATCCATCATCCATCCATCCATCCATCCATCCATCCATCATCATCCATCCATCCATCATCCATCCATCCATCCATCCATCATCCATCCATCCATCATCCATTCATCATCCATCCATCCATCCATCCATCATCCATCCATCATCCATCCATCATCCATCCATCCATCATCCATCATCCATCCATCCATCATCCATCCAACCATCATCCATTCATCCACCATCCATCCATCATCCATCCATTCATCATCAATCCATCATCCATCCATCCATCATCAATCCATCATCCATCCATCCATCATCCATCATCCATCCACCATCCATCCATCCATCCATCATCCATCCATCCATCATCCATCATCAATCCATCATTCATCCATCCACCATCCATCCATCCATCCATCATCCATCCATCATCCATCCATCCATCCATCATCCATCCATCCGTCATCCATCCATCCATCCATCCATCATCCGTCCATCCATCATCCGTCCATCCATCCATCCATCCATCATCCATCCATCATCCATCATCCATCCATCATCCATCCATACACCATCCATCATCCATCATCCATCCATCATCCATCCATCATCCGTCCATCCATCCATCCATCATCCATCCATCCATCCATCCATCATCCATCCATCATCCATCCATCCATCCATCATCCATCCATCCGTCATCCATCCATCCATCCATCCATCCATCATCCGTCCATCTATCATCCGTCCATCCATCCATCCATCATCCATCCATCATCCATCATCCATCCATCATCCATCCATACACCATCCATCATCCATCATCCATCCATCCATCCATCCATCCATCATCCATCCATCATCCATCCATCATCCATCCATCCATCCATCATCCATCCATCATCCGTCCATCCATCCATCCATCATCCATCCATCCATCCATCCATCATCCATCCATCATCCATCCATCCATCCATCATCCATCCATCCATCATCCGTCCATCCATCATCCATCATCCATCTATCCATCCACCATCAATCCATCATCCATCCATCCATCCATCATGCATGCATCCATCATCCATCCATCCATCCATCCATCCATCCATCCATCCATCCATCCATCATCCATCCACCCATCCACCATCCATCATCCATCCATCATCCATCCATCCATCCATCCATCATCCATCCATCCATCCATCCATCATCCATCCATACACCATCCATCATCCATCATCCATCCATCATCCATCCATCCATCCATCCATCATCTATCCATCATCCATCCATCCATCCATCATCCATCCATCATCCGTCCATCCATCCATCCATCATCCATCCATCCATCCATCATCCATCCATCATCCATCCATCCATCCATCATCCATCCATCCATCATCCGTCCATCCATCATCCATCATCCATCTATCCATCCACCATCAATCCATCATCCATCCATCCATCCATCATGCATCCATCATCCATCCATCCACCATCCATCCATCATCCATCCACCATCCATCATCCATCCATCATCCGTCCATCCATCCATCCATCATCCATCCATCCATCCATCCATCCATCATCCATCCATCATCCATCCATCCATCCATCATCCATCCATCCATCATCCGTCCATCCATC